>NC_079561.1:432500-457500 GCF_015846415.1 Triplophysa dalaica
GAATTGTAATGTCTTATAAATAATTGTTATTACAGTTCATACATTATAACACTAAACAATTCATTGTTACAGTACACATTTGAAATTGATTAGAATTCTTTACAACTACATATAATGCATAACAACACACATTGTGAAGAATTATAATGCATTTTATCCTTTAATAACTTTTATATACATGCTTCAATGAAAGTGTTACCAAAAGCGTTTACTTGTATGCGTTAACACGATAAATAGAAGTTAATTTCATGCTTTGAAATACACTCCATATAATAAACCCCTGGTTTGAAAGCAATTGATAAATAATGTTATTTTGTCTTTTTTTAACAAAATTAAATTCTTTGGCGGATCAAGTCCAGCATAGAAAGTGTGAGATGTGAGAGAGACAGTTTCATTATTGTAAAGTTTCTATACATATTTCGTTATATTAGTTTCCTGAGGTCTGTTTCTGAAGAAGCGACTGTGAGCTCACACAACTCCTCTCTAACAGGGACAGACAGAGTTCCAGGATTAAATATGTATGAAACAGTCTTTCAGGCATCAGGTGTTGTAGTGTCGTTGTCAGAGACATGTAGAAGGTGATGTGCTGTCAGCTGTGAAGGTGAGGTCCTGTGTTCACAGACACAACACATCGATGCTGGAAAAATCATTTCTTTCCAGACAACATTCATGTACTCAAAAAGTCTTTTACAGTTAACTCTAAACTACACACGTACGCATATTTTCCTGTGTTGTAACAAATGAATTGTCCCCGATCTTCTCTCTCTCTGTCTCAATCATTCTCTGGGGCTGAGGAGGAGCAGGACTTCACCATCTGGAGCTGTCAGAATCATATTGTTTAATTTGTTACATGATTAAGTGGTTCTTTCTCAGAGAGCACAAGGTCTCACTAACAAAATCAAAAAAAATAACGAAAAAAAAGAGCAAACACACATAAACAAAACTGCTTAGGTGAAGGACGCTTTGGAATCATCACACTCATCAACTCATTTACACATTCTCTCTCTCTCTCTCTCTCTTTCTGTGGTATCTGTCACATGGATGTGTCGTCTGACTACATGGGGTGAGAGTTTAAAGTTTGCTGAACTTGTGACACTCATGAATCAAATTCAATTAAGAAGCACATTAATATGTGCAGCAATTTTTTACAGAAGTTTCTTTTTACTTCATTAACTTGAAATGACTGATCCTTAATTCAAAGATATGTATTTCATTATATCACATGGATTATTCATATTACATTATATTCTGTATATAAAAATGTCACACTGATCATCTGATACTGAAACTGACTCTTTGACTCTGAGGCAAATCTAAGCACATCTATGTATGTGTGTGCTTTAGGCCGTGCTAAACGTGACACATCATTTTTATTTGTTATAGCACCACCTTCTATTTCTCTGACGGGTCTTCATCGATAAGTAAAGCTGTCCATGCCAGCGCTTCAACACCATTTTTATTCATTTGAAACAAGCTCACTAACTAGGCGTCTGTTGTGGAGATGCATCTCACTCTGGATAATAGGCCGGCTGGATTGATAGGTTCATTCTGAAGTCTGTCTCTCTCACCCCAACTGTGTCCCTCTCTGTCATCACATGGTTTAAACACAGCAAGACTCATTCTGCCATACTGTCATGTGCATGAGCAGATTGAGACACAGGTATTTCATCAAACACAAGATTATGTATCACAGAATAACCTGATATTAAACTTCCAGCATGCTTCTAGAAAAGGACACTCTACATGTACATGTACTATCCAAATTTGGAAAAAAAAGATATGTGGAGTGTTATAAATCCAAACCTTCAGGAGTTGGAAAGTTTGCTGTGAAATAGATCACAAAGAGTATATTTTAACGGAGGTTGAATGTGGAGTTCCGCAAGGGCGCTGATTAGGACCATTCTTGTATTTTATTTTCACAAACAATGTATTTACGGTTCTTAAAAGTCCTAAAGTGACGATGTATGCAGACGATAAAACAGTCTTCACATTGGCACAAACAGCTGTGAAGATGACGGCCATTTTGAAAGAGGAGTTGGAAAATTATAGATTACTGGATTTTAGAAAACAAGTTATAGTTGATATTATATGAATAAAACACATCCAAAAGTCTTTGGTTCAAGTATTTTTTTACGGGCTGAACTGCAGCTTAAATGATCTATAAATATAACACTCATTCAACATGTAAATGAAGTTGAATTAACCTTGATAATAAACTGTCTTGGTCAAAACACATTGAAAATACAGGAAATGGAATGGCGAAGTTGTTAGCGATAGTTAGATGTCAAAAATAATTTTAATTTTACAATTTAAATAATAAGCATATTATTGGATACCCTTTTCTTCTCACAGCTGGATCATTATCAGATCATTTGGGCTCATGCAAAGATAGTATTTAAGGAAACTCCAGCGGGTTCAAAATAAGGCATCTCCAGTGTCCGTATGGTACAAATATTACAGTATGTAACAAAATGCATCATAATCTTAAATGGCTAAGAGTGGACAGGACAACTACAGCAATATTGTTTTCAACATGGAAGGTTTAACAGTTTATAATCCCAATGAATCAGTACAATCAATTTCAATCCAACGAACAGTCAAATAGATATAATACCAGAACATATTATGCTGACTAAAAATCCTCTATACAGTAGTAATAATATGCGTGAAATGTTAAACTTAAAATAATATTAATATTGTTACATGTAATGAGCATTTGCTTATGGATGATACTTGATTAATATTTACTCAGAGTAATTGAACATTTATTAGGGGTGAAAGTGTCTCAAAACACTGGAAAGGAAAAGAAAAATATGAAATTAACTTCTAAGGATACACACAGTAGTACTAACAAAACATAACATAACATATTAATTGTGCTTTCAAATGGTCAGCATATGAATTCCCTTAACAAATATTCTGCTTAAGGTAAATATTTAAAAAAATGTTTCAAATGTTTGAGCTGGCCAGTATTAACAATGTGAAAGCATGTCATTTATTTTTATAACAAAAGAAGATTTTCTTAACATTCCTAGAAACTTAATGTCACACAAATGATCATTTCATCTCTGGAACCTATTTCTGAATGCGGCCTTTTGTGGGATTTGTGGATCGACATTAGTGGATTTGACACTGGGGCTGTTTTTGTGTCCATGAGTGTTGAGAAGCGATCGGAATGCAATGTGTTGTGCATCATTTCACAGAGGTGCCGCTGGCTAGAGAGCAGGACACCGTAATGAGCACATTCACTTCATTATTAAAATAACGTGTCCTGAGCAACTTACTCCTGTAAATGTTTAATCAATAACTCTTTTGCTAACTTCCAAACGTTTCAAAATATCCCAATAATTCAGCTGCACTTGTCTTTGCTTTATACTTTAAGGTACGTGCTTTCTCTTCTGAGAAGAAACGGATTGCTGAGTGTGCAAACGTCGAGTTTAAGGAAGTTTCTGTTTCACGCACATCACAGACCTTCATGATAGCGATTACACAATCTGTCTAATAAGCAGAAACAACTCATTTGCAGTGACCTCGCTGCTTGTGTAGTGGGATGACTCATTACAGGGATTCAACAACACAAGTAGAACCTTGTAGCATGATTGAATTATTCCTGATCGTGTTGTGGTGACCAATAAGTCGTTGTTTTTCATTTCTTGCCATTGATTTGATCAATGGACCTGTAGAGAGGAGGATAATCACAAATGTCTGTCCAAACAAGAAAGACCGCTGGACAAGCATCCCTGAGCGCTTCACTGCTTAGCACTTTGTCATTAGCGGGAATAGATTGGCAGACAATTCCTAGCAATGTGCAGTTTCACTGTCGGCACTTCCATCGGTGGTCTGTGCATGCAGTTTCTGGATACCTGCCACACTGTGACATTGCAGTTCGGCCATGTGCTCTAGATATGTGGAGCCTCGGTGCTCACGCTGAAGACACGGGGTTGAGTCTCGCCCGTCAGTTCTTGTCTCCTCTGCACCTTTGCTAAAGAAAAGTGCCAAAAATAGAATGACTGGAAATCACCAAGAATTACTTAAAAGGGTCAACAGCGTCCCGCTAACCAACAATCACTGGAGTGTAGTACCAGCGGCGCCCGATGAGAAGACGGAGACGCCGTTACTACCAAAGGCCGTCTGAGCTGCGGCAAAGACAGTCAATCAATACTCCGGCCTGTGCAGATACTACCTGTCAACAGGCTTGAGGAAAATGGATGCCTGAGAAAGCCATAACTATGATAAATCTACTCCTCCGGTTTGGCAAGTGGCCCCCTCTCTCTTTTTCTCCTCGTCTCTCCCTCCTTTTCCTTCATTCTGCCGTCTGTCTTTGACTAATGTATGCGGTGCGGCTCCCTCCAACCACTCCGCACACCCGCGTCCCTCCATCCTGATTGGCCAATCAATCTCTGCGTCCGTGTGGAAAGCGCGTTAAAATAAATTTGTCAAGTTTATGAAATATTGATACCTCAGATGTCGGGGGCTTCTGGTTTGGCTGGGGTTAAGGCGGGACGCAAGCTTTTGAACACAATTAGACTGATGCAGTCGTTTCAGTTGGGAGGGGAATTGGGAATCTTTGTTCCTGTGCACAGCCCTCTATGAGTGGGATTGTGAAAGAGCCATTGAATTGAATGTGTGTACATCATTTCTCAGTGTAATGACAGCATGTGTATGTTGTGGCAGGTCGGTCAGAATGAGATACAGTGCTGAAAGTTTAGTCATGTTTAAGGAAGTTGATGGTACTTTGGCAGCAGACTGCTCACATTTATTTTTTGGTAACCCTTTAGAATGATGGTCTGTTGTTAACAAGTAACTATGCAGTAATAAGTATATATTTTTGTCTATTAAAGGAATACTCCACTTCTTTGAAAAAATGCTCATCCTCCAACTACCCCAGTTTTACAGTTTTGGAATCTATTCAGCCGATCTCCGGGTCTAGCTGTGTGACATCACTGCGCCTGCTGCGGCCATGTTACGGCAACAATCTTCCTTGATTATTACACATGAATGGGACTATAGTTCCTAAGCATATCGGCCTAGTAAATCGCAACTTTTCATTTTCCTCCGGCCTTAGCACATGATATAAGTACAGAAGAGTTTGGTTTTAAATAGGAAAAATATTTTTGAACACTACTTGTCTAATTGGATTCAATGATCTGTGCTAAGCTAAGCTAAAAGTGCTATCTCCAGACCCGGAGATCGGCTGAATAGACTCTAAAGCGGTAAAACTCAACTTATTAACTCTGGGGGAGTTGGAGAATGAGGATATTTCCAAAAAAATCTGTGTTCCTTTAGCTATTGTGGAAGAAATAATTTGTAACTAATTGCAAATTTGAGGCAATGTAGATCTTTATTAGTTACTTGATCATTTCTAAATGAAAATGTCCTTAATATAACTACTTGTGAATTATGATTAATTATAAGGAATTACCAATAATTTACTAATAATCACAACAGAAACATGCAGAGAAATTAGTTTTTAATCTCTTAACATATAACATATAAAATGTGAAATAATTATTAAGTCACGCTGAAATACTAACAATTAAACATATTATTTAACTATTTTTTTCATTTTGGTTATACCTGTAATCACTACTTTATTGCATGTAAAACTGATATGCAAGAATAAAAAACTGTGCTCCATTAAAAAGTGCTCTATAAATAACATATTATTGATCAACTCTTTTTAGTATCAATTTGTCTTTAACTCCAAAAGAGTTGCTTTGACTGACAGAAACCTGGGGAGGACTTGAATATAAACAACAATGTTCTGTTGTCAAAAACAATTTGCATCCTTATGCACTATAACCTAAAAAACACATCTTTCAGATTACTAAATGTTTTTTAGAATATCACTAGTGCCTCACAGAAACATGTGGCTGTATAGTGTGTATCAAATAAAAATATATTAAACAACTCATTCATTTACTTGTCAAACAATAAAACCTCTTACTAATTACACAGGTGTTACCTTGTAGGTCTGCAGGAACTAGTAGTCATCTGGACCTTTATTTCACCAAGTTAACACCTCAACAACATGTCATCCCGCAACTGCAGTTATTGGGTATAAGAAGGTTTTTATTGAAAGATTTGTATGAAATCATAACAGAAAACATTGCATGCTGTAGTGCAAAAATGCACAACTGGACGTGCAAAGATTCGCTAATGTTTAACATATGATGTCTGAATTAAACATTTCAAAATATAATTGGGTAAGTTATGTCCGGCTGGATAAGTATAGGACACTATATATTTCTTCCTGAAGACGGTGGTAAGGTAACACGGTATTGACTCTACCCCGCTAGAGCTGGAGGATGAGTAACGTCGACTCTACCCGGCACCTGCACGCAAAAATTGTGTTCAGAAATGTATGACGAGAACTGTCTAACTGCTATATAATCGATAAGATTATATTTATAAAAACAGGAAATTCACAAACACATGACATTAATCGTGTGTTATTTAAACTGCCAACCGTTTGCTTTATACGTGTTTATTGTTGTATGTAACATGTGCATTGCGTTACATGCATACGTGTCCAACTTCATGTTGTGTCCATTCGCGTTTATAATGAGTCCACCAGTCCGCCCCTGGTCGCGGGGATAACCGTTCTGGACTACTGGTCAATCCGCCCCTGGGCATGATCATAGTATAAGCAGATATTACAGAGACAGTCTACTTATACTCTACCGATTGCTAGTTGACAAGAAGTTGCTAAATAACCTTTATAAAAAGTCTGGTATCGAAATAAAGTTTTGTTTCCAGATACTTTTAGACTTCAACACAAGTCTGATTTAAAACACTACGCTTCACAGCAAGCTCTGTGAATGACTGGCGTAGTCCACTGGCGTGTAAGATGAACTAATTTAGATAATAAGTACCTTTCTAGTCGTATGAAGGAGAGAGATAGCTGGAGAGCGAGAGCGAGAACAGGTGCATGGAGGTTAATGGCAGTGAATTCACCACCTCCTCCCTCCTCCATAAGTGCCAATCTCAGTCTCATTGTTCTCCATCACAGGCTAATGTGAAACATCGCGCTCTATTCATCCTCAGACAAATACAGGCAACAGTTCATTTCCCAACTCTTCCTTCAGCCTTAATTGATTCATATCATGTCGGATCTGTATCTCTCAACAGTGACAAAAGCCCCCCCCCCCCCATCCCCATCTTACAGAAGACCTTCAGAATGTACTTTCATTAAACAGCCAAACTGCATGATTGACGACATGTGATGAGACGTAGTCTACATCAGTCTAATGTAAACATCCACAGGTGTGTGGAATCTGACCGATATCGAATCGCTTCACAGTCACTCATGCCACATGAAACCAACAGTTTGAAGCATTTGGATAAATGGAAAGTATTTACTTTACATTTTATTTTTAATTGGTTATTGTAAGAACAGCAAGAGTATCATGACTTTCCCTCATGTTGTTCCAACACTTGTAAAGAAAACAAACAAAGTAGTAAAACGTTGCTCTTTTTAATACAACACAGATAGAAAGTGATTCTTCTGTGTAGTTTCACTGCAATAACAGAATTTATAAAGAATAACAGAAGCATAGTGTTGTTTTGAGCTGAGAAACACTTTACAAACACTCTGCATGGATCTATACATTCATTAGTAGAAGGTCAACACTTACAGTAACCAAACACACTTCAGGTTTACGTGACAAGACACACAAACAACTGGGCACACAGCGCCCTCTATTGACCAAAAGGAGCAGGGCGTCTTTATTTCAGCTTTAGTTGACTTTGAGTAACCGAGAGGATTGCCCAAAGAGCCTAAATATTGATCTAAAGTCAACACTGAAGCAAATGAAGCCGTGTAAATTCTTCCGTGGCATTGGAGACCTCAGCGGTGCTGCCAGACGTGAGCGCACAATAACAGATATCAGGGATTAAACAAAGACACATCCAGAGATTCCACTGGTGGATGCATACGGGGGCTTGGGGAGAGTGGGGGTGGGTTTAAGCCACGAGAGCGCGAAGAGAGAACAAGTGCCGCCACACTTCCTGGCCAGATTGCTTGCTCCCCTCACACCTTTGTTTGTGCTGATGAGAGGACTGAGGCCGACGAGTGTGAAACACACACACACACTTACACCCTCCTCCAGAAGCCCCACGGTTTTGTTTGTTTCGACTTATCGGTGGAACAGATTGAGCATCGAGGCGTCGTCTCACGTTTGACGTTCATTTTGAGAAAATCACACCCCTGAGAACCACGGACCAGACCCGTTGACAGTGCAACTTTGATTTGTGTGTATGTGTGCGTGTTTGTCACAGCCCCTCCTCACACGCTCACCCCCGGCTTCCTCTCGTACACCCTTCACACCTCAGAGTTGGTCAACATATGTCAGAAAGCGGGCGGAAATGAGGATGAGGGCTGGTACCGAGTGAGAATGAAAATGATGGTGTTGTCTATTCCACTCGAGCGCCCAAGTCTTCTTGATTTTCACCAAACACAACAGTCAGGGTGCAAATGATGAGGGGGGCCGACGGCCCCTAAACCAACAGGGTGATACTCCTCGAAAGTAAGAATTAAGTAAAGAATAAATGAACTTGCTCACGTGTCACACTGCATGTGTTTGTGTCTCTTCTAGCTGCTGTAGACAGAAATGTGCAGCTTTATATCATCTTATTCCGCCTCAGTTAGTTTGTCATTTCATTTCATGTATTTTATCTATTATATTTATCTTCAGTTTTAAAACTAGTTAAGGTGTGTAAGGTGGCTTTTCACAAAGGTTTGCAAACAAACAATGGAATGCATCTTGAAAATGCATGTACTGTATATGTACGTAAGTAAGTAATGGAGTGATATATATATATTGTGTGTGTGACAGAGTGATGGCGGTGCTGTGGAGGAGGGTTTACAGTTCTCCAGATTTGTGTCTTCAGCAGCACTGCAGCCATTTCCAGTTCAGCAGCCGAGAAAGTGCCAATTGCACAGTTTAAAAGCCCCCACTGGTGCGGACATGATAGATAGTTTAAAAATGAGGACATGCGTTTAAAAAAAGGAAAGGAGGAAGAAAAGATGGAAAAATTACACAGCGCAGCACAGTTGCCAAGAGAATGTGATGAAGTGTGTGTGCGTGTGGGCGCGTGTGTGTGTGTGTTTGTGTGAGAGAGAGAGAAAGATAGAGAGAGAGATGGTGGAACAAGGACACATGCTGAATTAATTCATAATTATAATAATAATAATATATAGTATTTAGAGTAATAGATTTGTACTACTATTACTATGCTTTGACTTAACTTAATAATGTTTTTTTTTATATATAATATAATATAAAATGTATATGATTATACTTCATTATGTCTGTCAAAGAAACTCCATGTCTTTCCATTCAACTTTTGCCCATTCAGCATTGTTAGCATATCTGTTTACAATTCCACAGACAAACAGTCAAACATTCATTCTGATACTATTGTTAGTGAAAAAAACCTTCAGACGATTATTTATACAGATAGTGATGTTCATTCACATCGTCTGGATGACTTGCAATAATGTCATGTATTCTGTATTCTGTAATGCCGTGTATTTGATCTCTTTTACATATATATTTTTTTACTTTTTGAATCCTAACCCTATCTTTACTTAATTCTATATTACTAGATTTCTACTCTATATCTATATATGTTGTCTGTTTCACAATTTGTTTTCTATAGAGCTCCATTTGATTAGATAAAATGAAATGATAAAACATTTATTGATGCTGTATTGATACACTTTATATATCTGATATATTGTTCTCAAGAAAAAAAAGAAAAGAAAAGAAAATTCAAATATTGAAGTCTTAGTTCAATGCTGATGGAGTTAAAATGAGTGTACATATTGTCCCTTTTAGCTTTACAGTGTTAACACTCCTGAATGTGTTACTTATTTAGCACGACGACGGGTCCATAAAGATATTTGTTTGCAACACTAGAGTAAAGAGTGACAATTAAACACCATCAGATCTGTTTTAACTCGGGATCTTTTTTCCTCCGGTCTACTGACTTCAGCTGTGTTAGGTCTTATTTGGAGAGTGTTAAAACTGCTCTGAATTTCTGCTCTGTTACGTCAGACTAACTCCTGTAAGGTGGCAAAGCATCAGAAAAAGGAGTTGTGATCAGGAAAATGGCCGTAATATATTATTGGGCGATATTGGTTTTGCCCCACCCATTACATCACTTCAGTTGTGGAGACCGATCTTACATTCGTATCTTGATGAAGCAGTTTTTTTAAATGATTTTTTGATGTTTTAAATCAATCCAGAAAAGCAAAACCAATAAACCAAGAGGAACAGTTAAACCAGTCCAATTTCATTGCAGTACTGATGTCTTTAACATCTGGTGTTTGTTCATCCATAAGGTCTGATCTGATTATTGTTTTCGATCTTTTAACAGCAAAAGAACATGAAAGCTTTTCACAGGCTGTAAGAGTCCCAACATCAGCTGCTTGAAAAGTCACAATAATGTTTTAAGAATATAAAGATCAGGTGCCGTCTAACACATCACAAGTCTTTGTCAAAAATGACTTCATATCACTATCTTGTCATTTGTCTTGTGTGGTTTTTAACCTTATTTTATATTTATTACAGAATGCTGTCACGACATACTTGACCTGAACTGATTCTCTTTACCATACAAATCCCATCCTGTTTATTACTGCGATGCTGCTTTAAAGTAATCTGGGTAACGCTTTAGATTACGACCAATTTACTACAAAATTAACCAGAATTTATAACGTAAATTTTCGTAACCATTATGTAACTCTACAGTACATATCTGTAGGTAAAGGGGAACAATTGTAATGTTTGGGGAATGAGGAAGTCAACAAATAAAAAGTCTTTAAAAACTAAGAGATAACTATTTTGATATAACGTGGTGTAAATGACCAGCAGTTTGCTACACAACAATCTTAACATGAACATAAGCAAACAAGAAATAATGGGAAATGATGTGTTCTGTTTTTTCTGCAAGCAAAATAGCATGAATGAAGAATGTCAGTCAACTGTTAATTTGACTTTAGGATTCATTTTATTTGATTGATTTTAGGATTGTTGGTCATAAATAATTTTGGTAACACTTCAGTATAGGGAGCAATTCTCAATATTAACTAGTTGTTTTGAGCATGCCTGTTATTGGCAAATAGGAGGTTTATTATTACTTATAAAGCACATATTCGACATGACCATATTCTACTTCACTAATCCTATCTAATACCTAAACCTAACAACTACATTACTAACTATTAATAAGAAACAAATTAAGACTTCAGTGGGGGGAAAGTTGAAGTTAATGGTTTGTTAATAGTGAGAATTGCCCCCCATCCTGAAGTGTGATTATAATTTGCTATATATATTTTTTAACATATATTTTTTAATCAATATGTATTTTTTTATGTTTCTATCGCTCTATCTTTTATTCCCCAAACTTTATATATTGTTCTTCTTTACCTAGAGGTAAATTATTGTTACCATTAGTAACGCTGTAAATCCTGTTTAATTATGTAGTACATTAGGGGCGTTACCGTAATCTATATTACACAACTAAAGATGACATGACGTGTGTGCTAATTCTCACACACGATCATACATAGCAGAGTCTACGTAGCATTTCATTTTTTTGCGATGGAAAAAAAATAAAAACAATTTTGTCATGTCAAACATCACCAAAACAGAACTGATATCTTATTTTCTGGCTTCTGGGGACTCAAAAAGTTGACTTCTTTTGAAACGTAACGTGGTTTCCTCACATGAGAATGAGATGAGGTCAGCTGTAGGTTGTATGTCTGGCGTGTTGTGTGCATGTAATGCGTCAGTGGACACATGTAAAGACACGCTGATCACAGATGTAAGTTGCACGCGCTCTTGTACCTGCCCGGCTGCCAGTGTGAGGACGTGTATTAATCTTCCCACTGTCTCTCCCAGACGGGGCAGTTGTTGGTCCGACACGGGTCCCCCGGGGGGCCGGGACGAATGATGCATGTGCAGGCTGTCAGTGATGAATGGAGAGCCACGTAAAATCTTTTTAATAACCTACAAGAAAAGAGTCCAGAGAGCAGATATACATACCTGCAAATGGAGGTCTCTCGCAGGATTACAGCCCGCTTGACTGCATTTTCAGAGCCAAAAGTGTGGGAGGAATTATTCCCTTTAGAGAGAGAGAGAAACACACACAGATTCAACAGGCATATGTTTTATATGCTTTACAAAACAACAGTGTTTTGCATCACAAGAGGCTTCATGTTTGATCATTAAAATAAACAAAAGTCCCCAAAAAAAGGCATGGATTTTGTCAAGCAAAATTGTTTTTCTATGAAGTCTTGACAGTTTCAGGAGTCAGGTCGCCGCTTGCACACACGGTGCTGGTGTCCGTCTTCAAATTCAGTTTTATGTAAATCAGACGCTGCTCATTTGCATGAAATCGAATTCACATCCCCAATAGTTGCCATCCCTCATGTGAGCTCACGTCACAGACTCTGATTAGAAAAAACTGAAGGTCATTCAGTCAATGCACAGTCAGATCATCGTCAAAGGATGCGCAGATCCTTCAGCGGCCTCACAAATATTTCTGTTTGCATGATTTATGGCAAACTGACAGCAGAACACTTGCAAACTTTGGCCAAACCGAATGCATTTCATTTTTCATTTGGTTAAAAGGCCAGACTTACTATTTTAATCAAATAGACATGTTTCTCACACTGAACACTGAATATTTAGGCCAGTTGTTCCAGTTTTTGCTTTTGTTTTTTATATCTTTCTGATTACAGGTCATTCTGAAAGGTTTGATTCTGAGCGCTCTCCACATCTCAAGGTGTTTTATTCCCAGATAACAACTGCCTGATATCACACGGCTCATCCTGAACATGACCTTTCAAATCTTTCTTCACAAATTAACTAAATGGATTATTCCTCATATAACCATCAGTTGCTGTTCATGTTGAGGTTACTTGAGAATATATTTGGAATGTTGGCATAACAGAATGTAAACGTGTTACTCCAAATGTATGGGTTGGCCACTCCTGTAGCGTGTACTACTGTATGAATGTATAAAACCACCAATAAAACTTCTGGTGCGGTGACTTGAGAGTGCTGTTGTTTGTCAAGGTGTCATCATTACCCCTGAGAGGAGCTTATGTGACTGTCATGACTTCTCTGACAACCCGCTAAGACGCGTGTGAGAAAAGACACGCGCACACTTCACACGACACGACACTCAGCCACTCTTACTTTATTACTGTCATCTTTCTTTTCTCTCTGGGCATGCCGTATGCCGTCTGCCACCGCGCTCCGACCCGTGGGCCCGTGCGAGAGCACAATCACGCAGGCAAGCTGATGACGGCAGTTTGGAAACACGCTGGAGACCCGAGTGAGAAATCCGATGACACTGTTAGAGAAGAGGTGAGACTGAGCCGAAGCAGCATAATTCTCCCACTTCGCCACTCTCCTCCACCATCATCAAATCTCGTACAAATATTTGCATTCAGGTTTTAAAACAACACATTGAAATGAGTCGTGCAAAGGAACAAATAACACATTTCACCAACACATTTTAGAGCAGGGGAATAATGTAAAGTGTTTGTTATATGAATCCTCCACAAACATATTAGAGCAGAAAATTCAAACATCTTCAAATTAAATGGAGATTTTATTGTCTGTGTGTGTGCTTAAAATATATATAGATTTATAGATAGCCTTGCAAGTGCTCCGATAGGCCACCCGAGATCGAATCCTGACTCGCCGTCTTTTCCTAATCCTCCCCCCTTCTCTCTCCCACCTCGCTCCCTGTCCTCGATTCACTCTACTGTGTAAATTAAAGCATAAACACAAAAAATATATAATTATAGAAAAACGGAAGCCACCAGCATACAAGTCTGTGTGTTGAGCTGCACGGAGCAGAGTGAGTTGTGTGTCTGTTGTTAAAGAGAGATTTATAGTTCTTCTCGCTCCATCTCTCTTCTGGTCTCTGATGGTCGGAGGAAGAGGTGAAGGTTCCCACCCTAATCACTGAGCTGTTTATCATGAAAACATCTCAACAATCTTCCAGAGCTAAGAGAAGAAACATTTGTGTCAAGTGCTTTACATTCAAATCAAAAGTGAAAGATCACAGTGTCATGACTGAACTAGAATAAGACGAGTCGAGAATGATTCATTGGGGTCGGCCAGCTGTTTCTTCTGAACATTTATACTAACCGAAGACTTTTTATCTTCTCATTTATGAGCCACGCTCCTCCCTTCATTTCCAGAGGAAAGGCTCTTGTTTGTGCATGTGTGTGTGTGTTTGGCAGGTATAGAAGGCTGTGAGCGCAGGCTGTCGGAGAGCACTCCTGATTACACACCGCCATTCATCAAAGTGTCGTGCTGTTGACAGCTGCTAATAAATATACTGCCACAGGACCCCCGTCCCCCCCCCACACGCACACACACACGCACACACACACACCCCGCTCAGCTCAGCTCACACCCCACCTCTGACACGGCTGCTGAGATCCACATCACCAGAGCAAAACTGCAAACCTCATTTGCTAATTGCCACTTTCTCCATCAATCTGACTTCTGTCACGCGACTTGTCAATCGGACAAATGAAATAAATATGTGCGTGCAGTAGGAAAAGACATTTGTATGTCTTCACTAATGCACCTGCTTTCTGTGTTTAAGGATAGCGGAGAGAAGAACGGAGGAGAAAAGATGTGGAGATGAAATGGGGAACGGGAGCACAAAGTGCTGCGAGTGGAAGTCTATCTAAGCATCATTAAAGGGATGGTTCGGTGGAAGATTCTCTCAGTGTTTCTTCCCCTCGTGTGGTTGTAAAGCTGTATATCTGAGGAACACAAAAGAAGACAACAAAAGAGACATACAAGTTTGGAATTACATGAGGCAGTTTATAAAGTCCTGTGTCCAGGTGCATTTTAAAGACGCCATTAAGTGTTGTGAACTTTCCTGTGCCGTATTTCCCATCGACACATAAATCTGGTTTAGTTGACATCACAGCACAGAGTCTGTTTACTGTGTTTATGGCCCTTTGTAAACAAAATGCAGAAGCCAATCAGCCAAACCTTGAGTAACTGGGTCCAGGTGCATGGCATTTGGGAGACTACATGTAATACTTGTGCTCATTGGAGGCCATGTAGGGGTCATGTGCACTAGACAGCAGGTCAGTTGATTGGTCTCTCAGGGTTAAGTGTTCCTGAATGAGGTCATGACCTCTGTGGTGCTCTGACGCTGTGCTGGGTCTGCGACATCACTGATCACCTCAGTGGCCTTCTCAAGAAAACAATACTGGATTCAAGACGTCTACAGCATCAGAGCTGTGACATCATGTGCTACCGAGAGGAACCTCCCATCATCAATTCTCTCCAAATAATAAAATACGCTTTCTTAATGAGACTTCATGTTTCTTCCATGTGACATATGTGAGGCTGGATTTGATCTATCAGGAGCTGAATGCGTCTATATGACGGGTCGTTGGATGGGTGTGGGTTTGAGGGAAGAACGTTGTTTTCATGATATAAACGGAAAGATGTTTCTAGTTCACCTGACAGGTGCGCGAGGCGGCTCCCCCTGCAGGGAGATGAATGAAGCGCGTGATGTTGCCGTGGTGGTGGTCTGGTGGTGTGTTTGTGTGTGTTTTTGGTGCCAGGCTGGTGGTCACACTGTGCAACAGATGGCAGTGAGGGTGGTACGGCTGAGGGGCAGAACAGCTGCTCTCACAGTCAGCACAGCAGCGTCCCCTACTGCCTGACACACCCACACGTGCACTGCAATACCTGTGTTGGATTTGAAAATATTTCCCAGGCATCCTCCCACATTTGGTTGACTGGGGGTGGCAGACCAACACTGCAGCTCTACACAAGAAAACCTGAAAAATAGACGAAGGGTGATCAATTCAATTTTATTTATATTTTGACACTTTCACAAAGTGGATAGTTCCAAAGCAGCTTTGCTGGAGAAAAACAGAAAAAAAAACAGAAAATGTAAAACAAAGCACATTGCATGGTGTTTATAGATCATTCTAGTAAATAATATCTAATAAATGCCGTCTTCCGTTTAGCAAGCCAGCCAACAATGCCTTGTGTCGAGGATGTACCCAAACTCTAATGATCAATAAATGGAGAAAGAAAAACCTCAGGAGAAACAAGAGTCAGACGGGAGGACCAGATCTCCTCTGATGTGTCACAGCTGCACTCACTGACTTGAAATAAAAATGACTGAAGAAATGTTTATGGAGGATAGGGAGAGATAATTAGTTGTGATTTAGGAAATTTCATTTGCTGAAACTCTTTGAGTCTAATTTGTCTTATTTGTATATATTTTTGCACGGCTGATAAGAAAAATCTAAGTTCCTTAATCGTGTCAGGTACTTTCTCAAACGTATTGTATCACAGATGTAAATGACTTCCTTGAGATTTATAAAATCACGTGTTTAACAATAGTAATGAACAATCCAAAAACACAGTCAGAATCTAACCAAAGGTGTGGACGTCTCTAGCCAGTTAAGCAACGCTTATTGGTTATAACACTTATATCTCATTGGTTCTGGTGTGACGTGCAGAAGCAATGAAACTGAAAAGTTTTTAGGTGAACTGTTCTTTTTAATTCATCTCACTAGCGATCACATGTGCTACAACCACTTAACTGTAATGACATGAATGAATTTCACAGCAGAGTTTGTTGGTGTCTTATGCCAAAAAAGAAAATCAACCATAAAATGACACGTACAACAAAAAGCAACAGTTTAACCTCGGCCATCTGATAAAAGCCATCAAACATGTCTGTGAATGCAAACTCCACTATCCTTAAGTTTTCCTTTTATTGAACATAATGGTAAGAAAGGTCAAGTTGATATTAAAGCTGATCAGAAGTCCCAGAGGTGCACTTCCCTGCACAAACACACACTGTCATTCACAAGTTTAGGTACACTCGACGCATCAGCTTCACAATTTTTGATCAGATGGTTAATTGTCTGAATGTTTTAAATATGCCACTCTTTCAACCCTCCTTCAGTAGTTTTGATGAAGTTTTTCTGTTAAACACGTAAACAGAGAATAAGAAACTAAACATTTGAACAGTTGAATCCGTTCAGGTGGGTGAATGACACGTGCCATCTTCAGATGTTGTGTTCCGGTGGAGGACGGCACCACTGGCCATGCCTTCACATCAGATGTTCCCTGGAGCCGGAGCAGCTGTGTTCTCAGAGGGCCGCCGTGACTGGGGACACCCGCGCTGTTAATTAGGATGGTGTGATTAATGAAGTAAAGGTGGATTTGAGCCGGCTTTGGAGCGGGTACAGGGTTCAGGGGGATGGGGAGCGCTCGAGCTGGTGGTCCACTAGTGCTTACTGTAGCTGCCGGCTGTACAAGCCACGGTCTGTGTCTCTGTGTCTGAGGCCTGAATGAACCCCTTTGTGTGAGTTGAAATGGTGTATCATGGATTCATTTTCTATTATTGTTTTTCTCCGATGATCATGTAGCTATTTTACACCAGATCACCTTGAACGACAGAGAAAGAATCCATTGACATATAGTAACATCTGAGAGCTGTTGTGACAGAAGCCTTGAGGTTACTAGTCTGAGCTGGCACAGTTGTGCACAGAAGGGAAAAGCAATGCTAGTCGGGAAATCAAACACTTCGGATGATGTGGACAACTTCCTCGTATCAAATAAGACCTTTATTTAACCAGGAAAGGACTCGTTGAGATTAAAAATCTCTTTTCCAGGAGTGTTCTCACCAAGATAATCATCCGAATTTGCATTTACAAATAGACAACAAATACAACAGGCCTTACAGAAACCAACATAAGACCAGTTATGAGACCAACAATTAAACATAATAAGGACTCAAAACAATTATAAGACATCACAGTTTGTAACTTCATCTCCTTTTGAAAAAGATTCCAGTCGAAAGCAGCAGCATATTTGAAAGAGGCTTTACCAACCTCAGTTCTAGCAAAGGGAAGACGGAGGTTATAAATTGATTGAGAACGTAATTAATAATTTCCAGACATAGTCCTTTGGATGAGGCAACAGAGATAATTTGGCAAATGACCCAGAATTGTCTTATATATCAACAAATGCCGATGAATTTTTCTCCGAGTTCTTAAGGAATGCCAAGCAACTTTTTCACACAGTTCACAATGATGGGTTAAAAATGAACAACCAGTAGTAAATCTCGGAGCACCATGGTACACTCATTTCTTTCTCACCTTAAATGGAAAACTTGATTTGTTTCTAAAATTAAACCCAAACTTCATCTTTAGATTTTTGCTCATATACTTAATATGTGAACCAAAATGTAATTCATAATCAATGATGATAGCCAGATATTTGTAATCTGATACTGAATTAATTTGGCTCCCCTGAGAAGCTTAAAGGACAAAGGAGTTCTGGAGGTTAAAAATAGCATACGTTTAGTTTGTCCCTAAATATCCTGAACTCGCGGCTGAAGGTGAGATGCATGAATGTAGAATGGAAACAGCTTCATGTGTACGGCAGTCACAGCCCTGCTGTCATCGTACAGTAGCATCTTCACACGCCAACCACGAGGATAACTGATGTGTTGTAGTGTCTGTATAGCGAGACGTCTGGAAGAAGAGCCGTGTGTGTTTCTCTTTGTCTACGAGCCAGTGCTTTATTGAAATGTAGAAAGTCGCATTGTGACAAACTTCCCTCGAGGGACGCAGTGTGTAAACACCAGTTATTTGGCAGATGCGTGCCGAGCAAATTGGCAGCGCTTTCCCCCGGTGAAGACACACACGCTATTATCTGGATTGAGACTAATCGCGTGTCGCATCCCAAATGATGAGCAATTAATTTACACAGAATCAAAGGCAGCGCCAGCAGAGGAGGAAACACGGCTCTGTGGAAATACAAAGGATCCAAATGCTAAAAGAAATTGGTCTTAAAGTCTTGCTGATGAAAAGTGATGGGAATTCAATTAAAGGAATTCAGTTCCTCCACTTCCACCTAACAATATCATGAACAATAGATTTTGTCCTAAATATTGAATCCTTATCTAAACAAGCAGTAAATATTTCAACAGATATAAGTCCCACAATCCGTCCATTCATTTGTGTGGTGTTTGATTCGCAGTGCTCGCAGCTCACCGAACACATCTTCAGATTCAACAGGAATGTGTTTGACAGCTGTCACAATGAACATCATTCAGATTTGAGTCTGTGAATGGATCTGTTTAACCCGCAGAGCTTGAGAGAGGTGAGAAGTTCAGTTTTGAATTTCCACAGATATTACAAGCAGCACTTTAATGTCTGTAGCTGACAAATGAATCTTGTGAACCGATGACCTTTTATATTAGATAATAATAGATACAGTCATATAACACCAGCGGTGAAGTGGAACCCGATTCAAACAGCTTCATCCATCCAGTTAAAATGGACTAAGTCCTATAGTGTATAAGAGAGGAAACATGAGGAATACAGCTGGATAATAAACACTCAGCTGTCTGATTCATCTCTGCCCGTTCTTTCCTCTTTTCACTCACTATTCCTGATGAATCTCACAGTTGACAGTGTTTATTCTCTCTGTAGTCGCAGCAGTGCTGTTTTAATGTGCCGGAGGAGAACTGGCTCTCCCACAGTCATGAACCTGTCTTCCGTGTTAGGAGTTTTCTAGTTCTTTGCACGGGGTCGTGACAGTAGCATGTTTTTTGTAATTGTTGTCTTTTGTGTGCAAGCACGTGGCCTTTGTTGTCACTTTGCACCATGTGCTCTCCTGTTGTGTCTCTTGGCCCCGCCCCCTTGTTTCCCCGTAATCTTCCCATTAGTGTTTGATTCCCCTCACCTGCCCAGTGTAATGATCCCTTGTTAGTTTCCACTATTTATGGCCCTCTTGTCTTCAGTCCTGTGCTTGTCTATTTTGACATCTACCTAATGTCTAATCTGTCTTGTTCCTGTCTGCCCTGTATTGTAGTGACCCTGTTTTGCCATCGGTTTTGTTTTATGTTTTGCTACCTCGTGGGAAGTCTTGTGCTTTTGAGTTTGTTGTCCACCCTTTGTTGTGTTTGTTTTCCTGTTTTGTCCCATTGTGTGTTTTTTAAATAAAGTATTTTGTTTGCAAACTGCTGTCTGCGGATGGGTTCTCCTGAAGTTCCTGACACACATCTATAGTGGAATTTTGGTTCCTTGCCACCGTTGCCACTGGCTTACACGCTGGGACACCGCTGCCTTTGTTTCATCAATAAACGACTTGTGTTTAACAACATACTTGCTTGTTATCATAACTTTTAACAAATATTTTCTTTCTGCACGATTTGGTTTTATTGCAAATTGTATGTACATAATACTATATACTCTTTAATTTTTCCCTTTTTTATTATGATGTATGTAAAGCTGCTTTGCAACAACGATTATTGTGGAAAATGCGATTAATCTGCGATGAATCAATTAAATTTAACAAAACTAATGAACAAACCGTTGATGACCTATCACTTTATTGCACACACTTATATAATCAATTCAATTTCAATTTTATTTATATCAATGCTTTTCACAATTTTCATTGTTACAAAGCAGCATTACAAACATCTTAAAAAATAAAATAATACAAATAATACTATAGGGGGAAAATCTGAGAGAATATACACTATGTGTAGTTATTGACAGCAATTGTTAAGTGATTTTTATTTTTGTTACATAATTCTCTCTCATCCACCATTTGCTTTCATTTACATGAATTCTGCATATATGAGACTCTTTAACATCTTCAAACATCTTTATTAACTCAAGATTATATGAAATTCTTGTCAAGTCACAAGCCAATAGAATTCAATTCAATTCAAGTTTATTTATATAGCGCTTTTCACAATGTGTATTGTTTCAAAGCAGCTTTACAGGGGCAAACAGGAAAAACAGAAAAGTTAAAAAAAGAAGCGACCTTTTAGTGTGTGAGATGAGCTAAAGTTCAGCTAAAATAATCTTTCAGGTCCATTTGTATTTATTCTCATTCAGATTTCACAATTTACATTGTTGTAAAGCAGCTTTACAGAAATTGTAGAATTGTTGTAGTCTAGAGATAAGAAAAAACAAAATAATGAAAAGGAGGGAAATGATGAATTAAAAAGAAGTTTCTTCTTCTTCATAAGGGTTTTTAATATTAAACAATTGATTTGTGTGCAGTAAACAGTATGTGAACAGTCTTCTCTTGTTTAGCAGTCATAATGCAAGTTAAGCATGAGAATATCTAAAGCCAGCACAGGTACACAACACCATATGTGAGAGCAGCTTGGCCTTGGCTATTTTGCTCTCTTCTACAAGTTTAGCTGCTTTTTTGCATAATGAGGTACAAACAGAGACAAATCACTGCTGTCACGACCCAGTTCAGAAGTTTCAGATCTTGATACATCAGCAAACACACACACACACACACACACACACACACACACACACACACGCTGCTAAAGACAGTAATGTGAGTGTTGTGTTTCCTGCGGCTGAGGTTCTGTTCACCTGTGTGTGGTTTCTTCAAGTCTGCAGTGCTCTCTTCCCTCAGACACACGCAGTGAAACACATGTGGCCGTCTGGTTTGCTGGTTGGCATGCATAGTTTGCATTTTGGATGACTGTTGATGTGTCTTGTAAACAGCGTGTGTGTTTGTATGGGCGCAGGGCATCACAGTTCACTTTAATTGTGACTACTGGGCTTTGTTTGCGAGCGCCCCTTCTGTTCATATCATTAGCTAATTTGCTGTGTTTGGTCTCATATGATTTCACCTCCACTGGCATGAGAATCATCCACATCTCACACACACACACACACACAAAGTGCTGGGTCCAGATCTGAGCTCATAGTGAAGCTCTTTACATCTTCCGAATATTTGAGGAAAAATGAAGAACAACATCACACTCATCTCTCTCTCTCACACACGATAGAAATGTTGTTTTGCTGATGTGAAGTTCTCTTTCTTTCTCACGTCACACATCAGTAGTGTGAACTCTGCTGCTGCTTTCTGGTGATATTGCTGAACTGGAGCAGAGTGACGTTTAAAGCCATGAAAGATCATATCTGTCCTTATAGAAAGACACTTTATCACACATGCTCAGACTTGTTTCAGTGATTAAAGAATTCAATATGACCTGTTTTGAGCAAACTTGAAGTTAAACTTATACAGGAAAAGAAAATAATGTTAAAAGTTTCCTCATGAGTGAAATGTAAGTGCAGGCTAGAGGAAAAAGAGCCACACACATGTATTTCTGTATTTACTAGCAAACATGTGTGTCATCCTATGATGGGATAATGGAAATGGGATATAGCACAGGGACAGATTCTGAATTGAGCTCAATATCATCAAACTAAAGAAATGGTCTTAGACCAATAATACAAGCTTAAACACACTACAGTAAATTAATTGAACTTATTTATTTTGAGTCAATTACAAATACAATCCCTTTAATCTATATTTTTTATATATGAATGACATAAATTAATAAAAGTAATAAATGTAATAAAATGACAGATTTTGTAATGCATTTAAAAGTAAAATCAGGATCTCACAAATGTTAGGGTACTTTGAATTAAATCATCTTTTTACTTTGTGTCAAGGTCATTTGTATTGATATTAAATAAAAAGTAATGGTTTTAACTAAACCATAAATACTATTAGAGGAAAATCTAACCGTAACACATTATAGTTTGTGCAAAAGTATCATTTTTCAGTGTGGGGAAAGCAAAAATAAAGAAATTAAGAAAATAAAAAGAAGTATTTAGCCACAGTATTCACACAGAAAAAGTATTATGTGCTGCAGTACATTTTGTGAAAATAAAATATTAAGATACGCTTAATATTTTTGTATAACATTACAATATTGAGTTAAAACAATGTAAAAAATCTTTGGAATAAAATCTATTTATTTTGGTTGTTAAGATTTTAATTATTTTGATATTATTTTGAAACATTTAAATTGGTCAAATTAAGTTCACTTATTTATTTTGTGTTGAGACCACAAACATATTTTTTGTAGATATGTTTACATTGGTAGTTGATCTGTAGTTCCCAGCATGCTTTGTATCTGGAGATTATTTTTCAAGATGAACTGTCAATTTCAGTGTTTGTCAGTAAAAATAAAGACTTGTTTGTGTTTTGTGCTGATTTATCTTTGAGATTTAGGAGAGTTTTGTAATTATTTTTAAGTTTGGGTGATTTAAGTTGTTACTATTGTTCAGAGGAGGGGTGCTTGTGCCTCGGCTGATGGAGGCACTGTGTTATTTCACCTTTTGAGCAGTGCTAATGCCAGGACAGAGACCACCAATCTCTTCCTAAAAATAATCGTATATTACAATGTGAAAGGAAGTGATTTGTGAAGTCTGAGTTTTTTATGTACTTTAAGTAACATTTACTTGATATTTTAACAATAACAAAAAGTATTTAACAATTAGAATTTACTTTATTATGGTAAGTAAGTTGTAATTGAATTAATGATTTATTTCTCAGTGTACGTTTGTCTCAACAGTAATGAAAGACACATGTACAGCACAGTAGCCAACATACATGACATGACGTAACGGGTCAGTTGCAACGTTTGCACTTCTCTCACTTTTACTGTAATTGTATTTGAACGTTAGGTGTAAATTGCTACTGTGAAATAAATAGAATCAAGCTCAAACATTTTGGGAAGGAGTGAAACCAAAATGTGTTATGTTGTGTCCTGCTCTCACCTACAGCAGATGAGTTCTCTGAATAAATGAAGTCAGAAAGAAACCACCAGAAACACTACAGAGATCAGATGAAAGAAGTGTCTCTCTCTTCTGCTCCGCCCCACAGTCTGAGAGAGAGAGAGAGAGAGAGAGAGACTGAGAGAGAGAGACAGAGAGAGAGAGAGAGAGAGAGAGAGAGACTGAGAGAGAGAGAGAGAGACAAGAGAGAGAGAGAGAGAGAGCGACAGAGAGAGAGAGAGAGAGAGAGAGAGAGAGAGAGAGAGAGAATTAACATGGAAAAGGAAAGACAGAGCAGCACTAAAGACATTCACATCTACACCGGTGGAAAGATTTAGAGACCATTTCAAAATCAGTTCCTCTTATTTTAAAATTGACTCTTTATGTTTACATAAAATGATTGTTCTATTTTATTCTGTGAACTAACACTATTTCTCCCCTGATTCAAATAAAACTATTGTTTCTATAAATGGTATATTTGCATTTGCTTTTAGAAGTGAAAACAAGTGAAAATAAAATAAAAGATGGTCTGTGTTTTTTAAGACCCCAAATACTTAAAAGTTCAAATTTGCTTTCTAAGCAACACAACAGCAAAATCTGAACATTTAGAGAAAGTTCTCAGATACATTTTTATGTGATAAACTGGATTTTTGTCCCTCCTGCGGTTTGCTTTTGCTGAAATTCAACTGACACTGGAATGAGCACAATACATGTAGAAATGATGATGAAAAGAACATTTGGAATGATCTTCTAATTGCTTCCGTGGCTGTTTACAGCAACTATACCCATTGAAGGCTTTCCTGTAGCTCAGTGGTAAGAGCATTGCATTAACAACGCAAGGTTGTGGGTTCGATACTAGGGGATTGCAAATACCTATGTAAAATGTATAGGATAAAGCAATGTAAATCGCTTTGGATAAAAGCGTCTGCCAAATGCTTAAAAGTAAATGTATGAAGGCTTGCCATCTTCATCAGCAGTAAATAGTCCCGTGGGTTTGTGACATTAACATTGATACCGTATAATACCATTTATAATCTGAACAAGAGATCTGTAGTTTTGACTCTAAGGAAAAATTCTGCATGTATTGTGTCATTTCCAGTGTTTGTTTAATCTCAACAGAAACAAACTTCGGGAATTATATTAATTTACATGAAAATTATGAAATAATCAGGCTTATGTATTTATTTTTGAACGGATCCTTAAATACACGTGAAATCATATAATATGATAATATAAAATCATTTTTTTGCATTTGTTAACATTGCAGCTTTCTTCTGTTTTAAAAAATATATATTTTTATTTGGGAGAAATGTTGTCACTAGTTCAGTGTGTGTCTCGTCTTAAGTGTGGACATAT